>NC_090651.1:188639572-188659907 GCF_040937935.1 Hyperolius riggenbachi | reverse complement strand
GTGGAGGCTGTGCTGTCTCAGCGTTCTGGGCTGCAGGGAAGGTTACACCCTTGTGCCTATTTTTCTCGTAGATTTTCGCCCGCAGAGAAAAACTACGATATAGGCAATAGGGAACCTTTAGCCATTAAGTTGGCCTTTGAGGAATGGCGACATTGGCTAGAAGGCGCAGAACATACCATTACTGTCTATACTGACAACAAAAATTTAGAGTACATTGAAGGCGCTAAGAGACTTAGCCCCCGACAGGCTCGGTGGTCATTATTTTTCTCAAGATTCAGAATTGTAATCACGTATACCCCTGGTAGTAAAAACATCAAGGCTGATGCCTTATCAAGATGTTTTGAGCCTGAAACAGAGCAGCCCTCAGACCCAGAAACCATTCTTCCTCAGAAAGTGCTTCTGGCCACCACTGAGACCTGGGGGGACTGGACAGAGACCTTGGCTACATTCCAACATGATGTGCCAGAGGGAAAGCCTGAAGGGGTCATGTTTGTCCCCATGCCTTTTCGTCTACAGATACTGCAGTTGTTCCATTCTCACAAGAATGCGGGGCATCCTGGGGCCACCAGAACTCAGGATCTCATTGCGAGATGTGCCTGGTGGCCATCACTGGCCGTTGACTGCAAGGAGTATGTAAGAGAATGTGCAGTATGTGCTAGAAGTAAACCCTCTCGTCAGGCACCTGTTGGGACTTTGCAACCATTGTCCGTTCCGAGTGAGCCATGGACCCACCTGTCCATAGATTTTGTGGGTGAACTCCCCAGGTCTGAGGGCATGACTGTCATTTGGGTGGTATTCGATCGCTTTAGCAAGATGGCCCACTTTGTTCCTCTGAAAGGACTCCCCTCGGCCCAGGAGCTGGCCGATCTTTTTATCCAACATATTTTCCGACTGCATGGGATTCCATAAAATATAGTCTCAGATCGAGGAGTCCAATTTGTCTCTAAATTTTGGAGGGCATTCTGCCATCAGTTAAACATGGGGCTATCTTTCTCATCAGGCTACCACCCACAGACCAATGGCCAGACCGAAAGAACAAATCAGTCTCTGGAACAGTTCTTAAGATGTTATGTGGCGGATGCTCAAACTGACTGGGTCAAATTCTTGCCCTATGCAGAATTTGCAGACAACAATCTGAAAAGTACTTAGGTTTTTCCCCATTCCAGGTGGTGACGGGGAGATCACCTAAGTTCACCCCATTACCAGTGGCTTCCTACCCCGTTTCCAGCCCTGGAGGATTGGTAGAAGTCTTTAAGACAAGTGTGGGGAATGGTTGAAAGAAATCTGAGGAGGGCTTTTCAAAGTCAGAAAAAAAAAGGCCGATAAGAGACGTTCCATCGAGTGGGAATTTCTTCCAGGAGACTTGGTTTGGGTGTCCACACGACATTTGGTGCTGAAGCAACTCTCGCCCAAGTTAGGTCCCAGGTTTGTGGGCCCGTTTCCAGTAACCAGGAAAATCAATAACGTCACCCATGCCATCGATCTCCCCACCAGCATGCGAGGGGTGAGATCGTTTCATGTGTCCTTGCTCAAGCCAGCAGTGCACGTGGATTCCGCTCCCCCCCTCCCCGGTGTTGATTGATGATCAACCCGAGTATGAAATTGAAAAGATTCTGGACTCCCGGGTTGTGCAGAACTCTGTGCAGTATTTAGTGCACTGGAAAGGATATGGCATTGAGGAAAAAACTTGGGTGCCAGAATGTCGCATGCACGCAGAGGATTTAAAAAGGGAGTTCCATAACTTGCATCCTGAGAAGCCGGGCATGAGATGTCCGGAGTCCACACCTCGTGGGCGGGGGGGGGGGGGGGGTACTGTGAGAGAACACGGAAAAGCCGCCGCATTTGGTACTGAGGAGGCGGCTGTTTCCGTGTCCAATACGGGGTTTGCACGTGGACGCGTGCATCTGGTGGCAGGGCAGAACCCGGAAAGGCCGCTGCCTGTGACAGCAGTGAGGCGGCGGATTCCGCGTCCAGCGCAGCGGTCTGTGCGGAGCGGCGTGGGTTTGGTGTGGCTGGGTCTGTTAGTGCACACAGGCTGAGGAACACGCGCGCTGAGAGACAGAACTCTTATGCTAAACATGGGAAGGTCAGCTGATCGCGCGGATCAGCTGACGACCAGGGCAAGTGTCCATTGGTTGATCATTCAGGGGCGGTGCTGGAGAGCACTGCTCCATATGTACTTGCTGCTGGCCAGTCTCAAGTTGTCTGCCATTGCGATCACTACATGGAAGCACTCAGACCTTTGTCAGATCTCACAGTGTGTTTGAACCAGGAGCCCCTGGGAATTCACACTGAGCCAGAAACTTGTATATTGTCATCTGTGTTATACTCCAGACTAGTTCCAGGGTGCTGAGACCACAGACCTCGCACTCAGATTAGGGAACTGTATAGTCATCTGTGTTATACTCCAGACTAGTTCCAGGGTGCTGAGACCAGGGACCTCGCACCAAAGACTAGGGAACTTATACAATTCATTCTGTTATTCTTCAGACTAGTTCCGGGGCGTAGAGACCAAGGACCTCACACTCAGACTAGGCATTGTTTGATATCTGTTATGACTTATTGCTTTTCTGACCACTCTTCTGTCATCTGATTCGGTACCTCGCATATCTGATTCTCTGTTGCCAAACCCTGCTTGCCTTGGATACCGAATCAGTTTTCTGTCTATGTACTTTATCTGACCGTGTGTTGCCGACCTGGCTTGCCCGACCTCGAGAGCTATCTCTCCGTCTAGAGATAGTCTCCAGCTCTGAGAGTGACATCCACCTTCAGGTGTCACTCACACTCTGGTCCTTCCCATCTCCAGCCTGACTCCACCCCTTGGAAAGTCTCAGGCTGCTGGAAGATTCCTGTGTCCTCAAAAGCAGTTTCCAGGCTGCTTCTGATCACCTGCTCAGCAGGTGCATGTCTCAAAGTATTACTGTTACACCAAACACTCACATACCTTAGGTGTCCAGAGGTTAGCTATATATCTGTATTATCAGTGATTCTGCAGATCATCAATAATCAGGTATATATCTGCATTCTTGGTGATACTGCAGATCACCAATAATCATATTCTCTCTGCGTGCTGACACCAATCGTTACACAGGAACTAAAAAGCAGAGGAGAAGTTTTCTGGGGGCAGAAATACCGCGCTCTCTGGATAGAAAGCGTCGGTATTTCTGCGGGGAAGTTAGATCGGTGAATGGGAATTATAGTCCCATTCACTGATCTGGGGGCTAGCGGCCGGCGGCGGGAGCGCACACGGGAGCGCGCCCGATCGCGCGCACCATGCGGCGGGAGCAACAGTGCCTATCTGGACGAGGAAGCGCGTCCAGATAGGCCGAACTGGATAAACATAACCTTGTACAGGGAACAGACAGCTTACTGCAGAAAATGACACTAAGGGTTACTCTAACCAGCAATCTAACCCCCCATTTAAAGAATAACTCTGCTTATAATCATAAAATCTTGAAATTCACTAACATTTTTTGCAAAAGTTTTTAAAACATAGATAATCAACCTAAAGCAAGATGGAGATAATTTTATTTGCATTAATATGAAATTTTCTGACCATACCCCTGGCAAATTTTGACTTAAAGTGAACATCCAGACTAAAAATTGACTCAGCAGCACTGGAAAGGCCTGATGTTTCTTTAACTGTTTCACAGCATCAGAACTTGTTTTCTCCTTTATAAGCCTCATTTTTAGCTGCACAGAAAAAAACTGCCCGGGCATTTTTCCCCTGATGCTGTGCAAAGCATGATGGGATTTCTGATGTTGTTGTTCTCGTTCTGCTGTTTTGGTGCAATTTTTTTTTTTTTTTACATTTTGAATTTGACATTTGAAGCCTACCGTGTGCAGCTGGGAGGGGTAATCAGGACACAGAATAGTTGGAACTGTGTCTCCTGCTCCTTGTCACCTCCTTTCCACCAAAAAGATGGCTGCCCCCATGACAAAGATGGCAGCCCCCATGAATCACAAACATTTGCCTGTTCTTTTAAAACGGGGTGGGTAAGAGATTATATTACCTATCTATTCTAATTAACATAACTAATGTAACTTAATGACAGTATGTTTGTTTAGGCTGAAGTTCCCCTTTAAAGTTACTTTTATTCAACCAGCAAGTATTTTTTGGACAGGAAATGACATAGGTGTCTCCCAAATGATAAGATGATGTACAAGAGGCATTATTGTGGAGAAAAAATTCTTAGCTTTTATTTACATTTGAGCAAAAAGTGTCCAGTCCAAAATTATTCATACCCTTCTCAAGTTGTCACAGTCTGTGGGAAAATCCAAAGTTCTATACCATTCCAAATAGTCAGCTGTTTTAATCAATTCAACAGTTGAAAAACAGCAGCTCTCTGAATTTGGTTTGTGGACAGTTATGGGTAAGACAAAGGAGCTCAGTGGACATTTGGCTGCGCATTGTGGCTGCTCACAAGTCAAGAAAGGGCTACAAGGTCATTTCTAAATGTTTTCAAGTTCCAGTGGCTACAGTGCAAAGTATTATTAAAAAATACAAGATGTTCCGCACTGTGTAAAATCTCAGAGGACGTGGTCGTGAAGGCAAAAACATCTGGGCTGGCCAGGAGGATAGTGAGAGAGGTGAAAAAGAATCCAAGGATCACCACAAAGGCCATCCTGGTAAATCTGGGCTCCGATGGTGGCAATGTCTCAAGGCAGACAATCCAACAGATGCAAAACAAGGAGGATGCCACTTCTCCAGATAAGGCACACAAAAAGATCAAGTGATCTTTTGCAAATGCCTTTGCAAATGCTCCACAGGACAAAGAAGAAGACTTCTGGTCTTTTGTGTTATGGACAGAGGAAACAAAAATTGAATTGTTTGGTCACATTTGATTTTTGAAAAAAAAATGAAATAAACTTCACGTTTATTTCATTTTTTTTTTCAAAAATCACATTTTTATTAAGGTCAAGAAAGCAAAGAAAATAACAAGCATTTGTGGTATGACAAGCATTTTGTATGTACAAACCGAGGAACATGAAGAGCAGGACTTAAAGGGACTCCGAGCAGTGCAGAAACTATGGAAAGAAAGATGCATATCATTTTAAAGCTCTCTTTCTCCTCTTTCCAATGATATATAAACCGCCGCCCTATGCCTTTTAGTTTTCGCTATTTTCGCGATTGAAATTGCCACGGCCGCGATTTCGACTGCGAAAATAGCGAAAACTAAAAGGGTGACGATTTAGGTGTCGTCAGAAAGAGGAGAAAGAGAGCTTTAATATGATATCCATCTTTCCATAGTTACATTGTATTACACAGGGCGACTTTTTCTCAGCAGAATGGAGCTGCTGACTTTAGGAAAAAGTCGCCCTGTGTATATGTCACCTGAGATACCATTGAGAATCGAGTAAATCCAGGATAAGGTGTGTTGAGGTTTATTAGTAAATGAGCATAATTCCTCAAAAGAGGAGAGGGGATGGGAGATTAATCCAGAAGATCAGATGCAGCGAAAGAATTGTTGGAACTGCAGGACTAAGAACCAATTGGGCCTAGGGGCATTCATTGAGAAAGGCCAGCTCAAAGAAGGAGCCAAGGAAGATCCTGTCATATAATGGCGAATTTGGGGCCAATCACCTCTGTCGAAGTTTCTTTCATTTAACGTAAAAAAGGAGAAGCCTTCAACCCAAAGAACACCATCTCCACTGTCAAACATGGTGGTGAGAACCTAATGCTTTGGAGTTGTTTTGCAGCCAGTGGACCAGGGAACCTAATCACAGTAAGCAACACCATGAAAAAAGAGCAATACATGAGGATTCTCAACAGCAACATCAGTCAGTCTGCAGAGAAACTTGGCCTTGGGCACCAGTGGACATTTCAGCATGACAATAACCTAAAACACACAGCAAAAGTGGTGAAGAAATGGTTAGCAAACAACAACATTAACGTTTTGAAGTAGCCCAGTTGGAGTCCTGAATTTAATCCAATCGAGAATCTGTGGAGGGAGCTAAAGATCAGGATGATGTCAAGAAGACCCTCCAACCTGAAAGATTTGGAGCTCATTGCTAAAGATGAATGGGCAAAAATACCTGTGGAGACATGGAAAAAGCTGGTCTGAAATTATAGGAAGTGCTTGAATGCTGTAATAACAAATAAAGGTTTTTCTATTGATTATTGAGAAGGGTATGAATCATTTCGAATGTAAATAAAAGCTGAGAAGGGTTTCTTTCCACAATAATGCCTCTTGTACATCGTATTATTATCTTTTTGGAGACAACTATGTCAGTTCCCATCAAAAAATTACTTGCTGATTGAATACATTTGCCAGGGGTATGAATAATTATGGGTATATATAAATATAATCAGTCTGATGCAACAGTTGAGGATGCAAGGACTGTGAAAGAGTCTTTGTGCATGGATTGGGAACTAGCTAATTAACAGAAAGCAAAGAATTGTGGTCAATGGATCATATCCAAAAATGGGTTAATGTTAGCAGTGGGGTCCCACAGGGGTCAGTGCTGGGTCTCTCCAATGTATTTATTAATGACCTAGTAAATGAAGTAGAAAGCAATGTTGCTATTTTTGCAGATGACACAAAATTGCACAGAATCTTCAACTCACAGAAAGATAGTGACATATTGCAAAAGGACATGGATAGGATGAATATATGGGCACATAAATGGCAAATTAAATTCAATGTTGAAAAATATAAAGTCATGCATTTTGGCCATACCAACGGCCTAGCACAGGGGTCTGCAACCCGCGGCTCCGGAGCCGCATGCGGCTCTTTTTCACCTTCGCCGCGGCTCCTAGGCAGCTCCAGTGTCAGTGGCTGTGGCGCGCGTGTGACGTGTGCTGTCCCTGGCCGGCAGCCTATCAGAGAGGCCGCCGGACCAGTGCAGTGCAGGGCTTCGGGCGGCCATTTTCCCGTAGCCCTGCAGTGTAATGCAGGCAGGACGTGACGTAGGAAGAGGATCGTGGGAGTTGCGCGCCACAAGGTCGGGACCGGAGGAGATCGTGACAGGAGGTCTTCTGACTAGGTGAGTAAATGGGTTTTTCTTTTCAGATCTGCTGAAGGATTGTGCATATTGGGGTCAGATCTGCTGAAGGATTGTGCATATTGGGGTCAGATCTGCTGAAGGATTGTGCATATTGGGGTCAGATCTGCTGAAGGATTGTGCATATTGGGGTCAGATCTGCTGAAGGATTGTGCATATTGGGGTCAGATCTGCTGAAGGATTGTGCATATGTGGGTCAGATCTGCTGAAGGATTGTGCATATGGGGGTCATATCTGCTGAAGGATTGTGCATATGGGGGTCAGATTTGCTGAAGGATTGTTCATATTGGGGTCAGATCTGCTGAAGGATTGTGCATATGTGGGTCAGATCTGCTAACAATTTGTGCATATGGGGGTCATATCTGCTGAAGGATTGTGCATATGGGGGTCAGATTTGCTGAAGGATTGTTCATATTGGGGTCAGATCTGCTGAAGGATTGTGCATATGTGGGTCAGATCTGCTAACGATTTGTGCATATGGGGGTCATATCTGCTGAAGGATTGTGCATATGGGGGTCATATCTGCTAACAATTTGTGCATATGGGGGTCATATCTGCTAATGATTTGTGCATATGGGGGTCATATCTGCTGAAGGATTGTCCATATGGGGGTCATATCTGCTAACGATTTGTGCATATGGGGGTCATATCTGCTAACGATTTGTGCATATGGGGGTCATATCTGCTAACGATTTGTGCATATGGGGGTCATATCTGCTAACAATTTGTGCATATGGGGGTCATATCTGCTAACGATTTGTGCATATGGGGGTCATATCTGCTGAAGGATTGTGCATATGGGGGTCATATCTGCTAACGATTTGTGCATATGGGGGTCATATCTGCTGAAGGATTGTGCATATGGGGGTCATATCTGCTAACGATTTGTGCATATGGGGGTCATATCTGCTGAAGGATTGTGCATATGGGGGTCATATCTGCTAACGATTTGTTTTATAATGGTTTTGCGGCTCCCAGTTTTTTTTCTCTTTTCGGAAACGGGTCCAAGTGGCTCTTTATGTCTTAAAGGTTGCAGACCCCTGGCCTAGCACCATAAAAAAGAAATGGGATACAGTTGGGGACGTCAAACTCGGTGAAGGACTTAAGCGTACTCATCCACAACAAGTTTAATAATCATATTCAATGCCAAGCCACTGCCACTAAACCAAATAACATTTTGGGGTGCATTAACCTCCTTGGCGGTAACCCCGTGTGTGACACGGGGTAAGCCGCCGGAGGGTGCCGCTCAGGCCCTGCTGGGCCGATTTACTTAATTTTTTTTTTGCTGGACGCAGCTAGCACTTTGCTAGCTGCGCCAGCACCCCGATCGCCGCCGCCGCCGCGCGCCCGATCGCCGCTATCCGGTGCGGCGCGTGGCCCCCCCCCCCCAGACCCCGAGCGCTGCCTGGCCAATCAGTGCCAGGCAGCGCCGAGGGGTGGATCGGGTCTCCCAATGACGTCCCGACGTCGCTGACGTCGGTGACGTCATCCCGCCCCGTCGCCATGGCGACGGGGGAAGCCCTCCAGGAAATCCCGTTCTTTGAACGGGATTTCCTGATCGGTGATCCCCGAAGGCGATCGAAGCGGGCGGGGGGATGCCGCTGAGCATCGGCTATCATGTAGCGAGCCCTCGGCTCGCTACATGATAAAAAATTTTTTTTAAAAAAAAACTGTTGCGCTTCCCCCTGGCGGTATTTTTCATACCGCCAAGGGGGTTAAAGGAGAAAAGAAAACTTGGTATGCTAGTATAATATTGTCCCTGTTTAACTCTCTAGTAAGGCCGCACCTGGAATATGGAATTGAGTTCTGGGCACCACATTATAGGAAAGAAATTGCAGTTTTAGAGTAGGCGCAGAGACGGGCAACAAAATTGATATAAGGGATGGAAGGTCTCACCAGAAAATGTTAAATAAACGAGGCTTATTTAGTCTGGAAAAAAGACGCCTTAAAGGGGATCTAATTAACATGTATAAATACGTCAGAGGGCAATATAGGAGCTTGTCAGATGAGCTTTGTGTCTCTAGGCTTTTGCAAAGGACTAGGGAACTGTAACGATCTGCTAGTGTACAGTAAGTGAGAGCACTAGCAGACAGACAGATATCAGGGGTTCCCAATAAGGAAATTGCGTGCAGACAGTAGAAGGCAGTACTGTCTCGGTACTAATAGATTGGTCAACAAATCGGGTTGGTAACAGATCTGACAGGTAAGGTACAAAATCGCAAGGCAAAATCAGTGTGAGTATACAGGCAGAGGTTGGCAACAGATCAGATAGGCAAAGGTACAGAATCGTTAGGCAAAAGAGTAGTGAGTATTCAAGCAAAGGTCAGCAACAGATCAGATAGGCAAAGGTACAGAATCGTTAGGCAAAAGAGTAGTAAGAGGCAAGGCAGAGGTCAAATAATACAATCACAATAATATACAGTGGGTTGCAACAGAATTAGGCCCCCTTGAAGTTTTCCACATTTTGTCATATTACTGCCACAAACATGAATCAATTTTATTGGAATTCCACATGAAAGACCAACACAAAGTGGTGTACACATGAGAAGTGGAATGAAAATCATACAGGATTCCAAACATTTTTTACAAATAAATAACTGCAAAGTGGTGTGTGCATAATTTGCCTATAGACATTGCCTGATGAGTGCTAATGACTAAATAGAGTGCACCTGTGTGTAATCTAATGTCAGTACAAATACAGCTGCTCTGTGATGGCTTCAGAGGTTGTCTAAGAGAATATTGGGAGCAACAACACCGTGAAGTCCAAAGAACACACAAGCCAGGTCAGGTATCAAGTTGAGAAATTTAAAGCAGGCTTAGGCTACAAAAAGATTTCCAAAGCCTTGAACATCTCACGGAGCACTGTTCAAGCTATCATTCAGAATTGGAAGGAGTATGGCACAACTGTAAACCTACCAAGACAATGCCATCCACCTAAACTCACAGGCCGAACAAGGAGAGCGCTGATCAGAAATGCAGTTAAGAGGCCCATGGTGACTCTGGACGAGCTGCAGAGATCTACAGCTCAGGTGGGAGACTCCGTCCATAGGACAACTATTAGTCAGGCACTGTACAAAGTTGGCCTTTATGGAAGAGTGGCAAGAAGAAAGGCATTGTTAACAGAAAGCATAAGAAGTCCCGTTTGCAGTTTGCCACAAGCCATGTGGGGGACACAGCAACCATGTGGAAGAAGGTGCTCTGGTCAGATAAGACCAAAATGGAACTTTTTGGCCAAAATGCAAAATGCTATGTGTGGCAGAAAACTAACACTGCACATCACTCTGAACACACCATACTCGATGTCAAATATGGTAGTGGCAGCATCATGCTCCTGGGGTGCATCTCTTCAGCAGGGACAGGGAAGCTAGTCAGAGTTGATGGGAAAATGGATGGAGCCAAATACAAGGCAAACTTGGAAGAAAACCTCTTGGAGACTGTCAGGAACCGGCCCGCGGCACGCCTGCGTATACGGTTCCCGACTGCGAGTTTGACCGGATCAAGCGGGGGACAGCCTTATTCAAGCTACAAACAAGGCTGTGACCCCTAAAAAGCTTCTTACTGCCACCACTAGCGGTTTGCTAGACACGTCCACTCGGCTGTCGAGTGCTCAGCACGCAATCCACGTTTTCGTATTTGAGTCAGCTTTGCGCTTTAGGCCGAATACGGGAACGCCACGCACACACACGCACACACACGCACAGTTGCAATCTTACACTGTAGTGAAGCAAAACCACTAACAGTCGTTCCGAACGATACTGTTAGCTACTCTGCTGTCGAGCTACTCGCACTGGCGTTTTCGTACGTTGAGTCAGCTGCGCACTTTAGGCCAACGTATGACAAATGCCCCCACACACAATGCAATTACAATATCATACGGTAGGGTTGCTCAAACGTACAATTAGGCATGGATTTATACACAGTTGCACTTCAGTCTCTTCTAGGCTATGAGTGTTAGTTTAGTACAGCAGAAGTCAAACTTATTTAAATAACAATTTAATATTCCAGAAAAAACATGGAACAATGCAGAACAGAATATATACAAAAGATTACAAAAAATAAAATAAAAAGTTACAAAATTAAGAGTTTACAAAGATACACACAAAGCGATTTGCTTTCCGAAATAACAGGGATCCAGATAGAAGAACCTTGGACTTTTGTGGACGGACAGAGTCTGGTTGGACCAGGAGCCCACTTAGCTTGGGCCGGGAGTCCAGCTGCAGCTACCGTCAGGAGGGGACTGATTTTAGGTATCTGTCCCCTGCTTTTTATAATGGAATATTTGCCTTGAGGCTGCAAGCCTGTTTGGACGGGGGGGAACTAGTTTTTTTTTTTTTTTTTTTTGAAAGAATAATTTTTTTATTTTTTTATAACATAGTAATACAACAGTGTATTACAACAGTTACATAACAGCAACATACAACATTTGTGGCGTATAGCTCCTGTGACACGGCTGCCCTGATGAGAGGGCTAGCAGCCCAAGGGTCCAAGACCAGCAGTTTCGCTGGGCCTGGGCCCTCCTGGACAGACCATGTGCTCCCCTGCCTGCTGCCTGGTTTAGTGTTAAGTTGTTACGTCAGGTGGTTCAGTCATCAAGCTGAAGATTGTGGTAAGAGGTCCAGCATGACCATACTTTTGTAAATTTTTTCCGACATTTGCGGTTGCGGTATACTCGTTTTATTATAACTAATTCTTTGTGCACTAATGATACCCAGTCATTCTTTTTTGGGGATAGGGGTTTATTCCAATTTAACACAATCATTTTCCGGGCGTAGGAGGTGAGGGTTCGAAATGCCAGCATCTTGTGCGTGGAAAGTGTCTCATCCGCTACATATCCAAGTAACATGGGGTCTGGGGCAAGGTCCAAGGACATCCTGAAGACACCTTGCAATATTGCATGTATTTGAGACCAATATGATTGAACTTGGGAACATTGCCAAGTTACATGGAAGAAATCGGCGTGGGGGTATCCACATCTATTGCATGTCCCTTGCGAACTGGGGTCGAACTTTTCCAGACGGGCGGGGGATAGGTAACTCCTTTGTAAAAATTTGAAAGCAATAAACTTGTCCCGGGCAGATACATTGGTGGTAACATAGTATCCCAGGACCGTGCCCCAAACCTCGTCGGTGAGTGCGGGCATATCTCTTTTCCATTTTAAGTAGAGTTTGGTGGTATTGGATTGTCCCCTGTAAGGGAATGTTTTATAGAGTACCGAGACCACATGCTCTAACGCAGTTTTTGCTATTTCCCCTTCAGTGATATGAGATTGTAACAGGAGTTGTCTCCCTCGTGAAAGAAATTGAGCGTTAAAAGCATGCTTCAGTTGTAGATAGCGGAATTGCATGTGATTTGAGAGGTGAAATTCACGCTTTAGGATAGAGAAGGGTTTGAGTGTGCTATTGTCTACTATATCAATGAGCTTGTAGATCCCGTGATCCGCCCAGATTTTGGGGTCTGGAATAGTAAGGAATTCTGGAATGGAGGGGTTATTCCAGAGGGGGGTATAAGGTGAGGTCTGACCGGGTTGGTTGGATAAGTTGCTCACTTTCTCCCAGACCTGCACCGTCATCAGCATGTTGGGTGTTGCCCGAGGGATATGTTTGCTTCCTCGGAATGGGAGGCTAGTAAGGGCTGTAAATGAACCCATAATTTCTGCTTCTAATGCCGTTTCCGGGTTTTGTGCTGATTGTTCGAACCACCATCTGGCAGATACCAGGGCGGAGGCCCAGTAATACCGCTCGAAGTTGGGCAGCCCAAGACCGCCCTGATATTGGTCCAATTGTAAAGAGGGGAGAGCTATCCGTGGGGATTTGGGGTACCATAAAAGGGATGTAATGGCTTTGTGGATTTCTTTAAAGTATTGGTTTGAGATTGAGACTGGAGAATTACGAAAGAAATAAAGGAATTTAGGTAACATGTTCATTTTTATAGCATTAAGTCTGCCTACTAGTGTTAATGGAAGGGTTTGCCATGCCTTACACTTAATTTTGAGTTTGGAAAGGATAGGGTCAAGGTTGAGTTTACGATAATCTTTGGGGTCTCTGGTGATTTTAATCCCAAGGTAGGTGAACTCGGATACCCATTGGAGTGGAGAGGGGCTGGGAGCAATTGGTATCTGGTTGTCTAGTGGAAGAATTAGTGATTTTTCCCAGTTTACTTTAAAGCCCGAGAATCTGCCATATTCCTGAATAGTATGTAATGCTGCGGTCAAGGAGGGACCTGAATCTGCTAGGTACAGGAGGATATCATCTGCATATAATGACAGTTTCTCCACTCGGTCCCCAAATTGAAGGCCTTTTATGAGGTCGTTTGAGCGGAGCAGGGTGGCCAGGGGTTCGACTGCTAATGCAAATAATGTGGGTGACAGGGGGCAGCCCTGTCTCGTACCCCGAAATAAGTTAAATGGTTTTGATACATCCGGGCCAGTGTGTACTCTGGCCTCCGGTGCAGTGTAGAGGGTCCTGAGCCAGTTAACAAACTTTGTACCAAAACCGAATTTCAGAAGGGTTTCCCAAATGAATGTCCACTCCACTGCATCGAAGGCCTTTTCGGCATCTAGGGATACAATAATCCGCATCTTAGAGTTATCATGCGTTAAAGAGAGATTGGTCATAAGTCTTCTGATGTTTATGTCTGTACCTTTTCCAGGTATAAAGCCAGACTGGTCCGGATGTATCAGGTTCGTAATGAAAGTATTAATTCTAATGGATAGGATTTTAGCGAGGATTTTGTAGTCTTGATTTAGTAGGGATATTGGCCTATACGAAGAACAAAGAAGTGGGTCTTTGCCCTTTTTGGGGAGTACTGTGATGAGTGCTTCTTTCATAGATTGCGGGAGAGTGTTGTTTTCCAGGGCATGTTTAAAAACCTCTTTGAGATGAGGTGCAAGTTGTTTCTTATACTGTTTATAAAATTCTGGCGGAAATCCGTCTGTGCCCGGTGACTTTGCATTTGGTAAGTTTTTGATAACTCCTCGAATCTCTCCCTCCGAGATATCTGCCTCCAGGAAAACTCTATCGTCGGCAGATACCTGCGGCAGGTGAAACGTGGCCAAGAAGGTATGGAGCTGGTCCAGATGATAGAAAGTGTGGGAGGTATAGAGAGACTGATAGTATTTTAAGAATTCAGCATTAATGCTCAGTGCGTCTGTGAGTATTATTCCTTGATCATCTTTGATAGCACCAATGTGGAAGGAGGGTTTTTCTTCCCCAATTAAGTAAGCTAATAATTTCCCAGTTCTGTCTCCTTGCTCATATATGCGGAGTTGTCTAGCAGGTTCAATTTTAGAGGAGGCCTGTTTCTGTCTATCATTGAGGTGTGTAAGGGTTACTTGCCATTTTTCGTATGACATATTTGTTTTGAGCGATATGTGATCAGCTTCAGCAGAGGCTGCCTCTTGTTCAGCTCTCATGAGGTAAATCCTGTCCTGGGTTTTAGCTTCATTAATAGTTTTGATGTAATGCCCTCTTGTAACGGCTTTATAGGAGTCCCATACCACTGAAGGGTCTGCAGAACGGTCGTTGTGGACCCAGTACTCTTCCAGATGAGGTCACATTGCCAGCTGAACAAAATCATGTGTGATCCAACTAGCGGAAAGTTTCCACAAGGGGCGGGTGAGCGGTCTAGAGAATAGGATTTTAACTTCGAGTGGTGTATGATCAGATATTCCTCTCGGGAGTAATTTAATTTGACCGATCTGCATGGCCATAGGAGGAGTAGCTAGTGCAAAGTCAATCCTGGACAGTGAGTGAGAGGAGGTTGAATGACATGTGAACCCCACTTGGCCTGGATTATGTAAATGCCACATGTCCAATAAATTAAAGGATTGAGCCCATGTTTTTAATTGTAAGGAATCTCTAGGATTGGGTGTTAGGCGGTCTTCAGAGGGTGAGAGGACCATATTAAAGTCGCCACACAGAAGAATGTTAGTGGTGTGAAATTTTGAGGTATGTGTCATAATCTCACTAAGCATTTCTAGACTAGCTGGAGGAGGATTGTATAGTCCAACAATTATTAGTTCCTCTCCATGTATCCTGGCATGCAAAATGATGTATCTGCCCAGACCATCAGAGTGGGCATGAAGGAGCTGAAATGGTAGAGTTTTGTGCACCAGGATAGATACCCCCCTTGAGTAGGTGGAGTAGGTAGCGTTGTAGTAATATCCTACCCATGGTTTCTTAAGGGACATAACTTTACTGCCATGCAGATGTGTCTCAACAAGTATACAAATATCAGGGTTATAGCTGCGGAGGTAGTTAAAAACTAATGACCTTTTGATGGCTGAATTAAGACCTCTTACATTCCAGAATATAACTTTAGCCGACATTTAAATATATAATAAACAGAGTAATGAAGGTCAGACTTACTGACATCACTATCAGCAAGTGATTGCGAGCAGCACAGGGCGCAACTGCTGAGCACATGGGCTGTCCAGGATTGCCACAACAAAGAAAATTAAAAACATAAAACACAACACCTAAATCAGGAGAGAGAAAATAAAAACATAGATTACATCTCATCCTGAGTATTGCTTGTCCCTTCCCTTAACCCTCCCCGCTATTCTTGCAAAACTAAGATAGCTTGGATCCCTAACAACCACCCTCTACACTAGGCTATGCCTGCATAGGGGGAACAGTATGAGAAGATGGTGCTAATCCCGTCCTCTGTCACCCGTGACCGAGAATTGGGGATATCTTCCCTATCCTAAGAGCGTGCTCTGTATGTATAGTTAGGCACTACAGTGTTAGATATCGCAGGATACCCCCCCCCCCCCCTTCCCGCCAGTAACTCCAAACCTCTCCCCCTCCCCCCAAGGCCCTCCATTCTGCTTCAGCGTCGGACACACGGCACAGGCCCAAATGGGGTGCTGTGCCACCAGGTTAACAATAAGGCTTAATAAGTGCACAGATCAGTATGTATGTATCGGCAACAGGTGGTTGCGTTCTGAAGAGGCACTATGGGGTCCAGCTTTTGAAGCCAGTGTGATGCTTACAAATCCCATCTCTGCCCCAGCATATCAACGCATTTCCATTATAGTCATTGTGGCATTATAAACACATTGCAAATGATTATATTCAGAATCTATCTGTTTTCAGCTTCTTATTGAAGTAGTCCCCTGCAGCATGGTGCAGAGTTGTAAGTGCTCCATCTCATATCGGGTAGTGGTATCAGACCGGGACAGATCATATTCTCCCAGACACTTGGAGCTAGGCCAAAAATCCGGCTGTGGAAGTACAGTCAGATGCGAAATAGTGTTCCAGATAGTATGTAAGGTGAAGTATTAACGCCTGCGTCGCCCCAACGTCAGAGGGCAGCCAGAGTTCGTATGTACTCAGGGAGAGTCAGTGTGGGCCCCATCGGATTAAGGGAGGTGAGATACGCTTCTTTTTGTGGAAGGGTATATAAAAGCGGGGGTCATAAATGGGGCCGTGTCGGAGATGGGATATTCAGGCCGCGTGGGCCGAGGAGAGGGGAGAGGAACGTACTCACGGTTGCAGTCACTTCGGTAACTTGTCCAGCCAGTTCATGGCGTCTTCTGGAAGTGTAAAGAATCGTGTGTTCTCGCCGTAGATCACTTTAAGCCTGGCTGGGAACAACATGGAGTATTGGATCTCTTGGTCGCGAAGGCGCTTTTTCACAGCTTGGAAGGCCCTTCTTTGTTTCTGTGTTTCCACAGAGAAATCCGGGAAAAACTGCAGCTGCGTATTCTGGTAGGTGATGGGCCCCAGCTTGCGGGATTCTTGAAGGATGACGTCTCGATCCCTGAAGTTCAGCATTTTAAAAATGAAGGTGCGTTGTGGTGCGCCTGGTGGGCTTGGATTAGAAGGCATGCGGTGTGCCCGTTCTGCCGCCATGAAGTGTGTAAACGGGGCTTCGGGCATGATGTCCTTAAGCAAAGTTTCTATAAACTTCACCGGGTCCTTTCCTTCTGCTCCTTCCGGCAGCCCCAAGAGCCTGACATTACTGCGTCTATTCCGATTTTCTGAGTCTTCGGCTCTGGCTTTCAGCTTCTTGACCTCTGTCTGTAGTTCCCTTCGGGAGAGACCGTGAGTTGCGGAGGAGCCTTCCAGATCACTGATCCTGGTCTCTGCGCCCGTGATCCGCTGGCGTATTGTAGATACGTCCTCCTGGATTAAGGCAAACTTTGCTTCAAGGTGATCCAGCTTACTTGTGACCGTAGTCTGGCATGTTCGGATTGCGTCCATTAACTCCAGAGCCCCTATGTTGTCTTCCGTGTTGGTAGCACAGTCCGCCATGACCGTCTGTAAGGCCTTGTTCTTTCGCTTAGCAGGTAAGATGGCGCCGGTGTCTCGGCGGGAAGATTGATTCTCGGCGTCCTTGATGCCTATGTTTTTTTTTTTCCTTTTGGACATATCAGGGGGGGTGCAGGAGGGGCAAAGGTCCTGTTGAAGAGGCTAAATTGGTGCGTATTACCCACTGGTATATAACGGCTGGAAGTTCGTGAGCAGCAGCTCTTTTCTGTACGTCTGCTCAGGCGGCCATCTTGCTCCGTCCCCCGGGGAACTAGTTTTAATTACATCCTCAGACATAATTTGATTCCCAGAGATCTAACATCCACATGTGAAAAGTGTATTATAGCACACACACAACAAAAGACTTCCTTAAAGGGAAGGTCCAAGCAAAATAAAAAAATGAGTTTCACTTACCTGGGGCTTCTACCAGCCCCATGCAGCCATCCTGTGCTCTCGTAGTCACTCACTGCTGCTCCAGTCCCCCGCTGGCAGCTTGCCGACCTCGGAGGTCGGCGGGTCGCATTGCGTACATTTTTACGCATTCCCGCTAGTGCAGGAACATTAACACATACATTTTTACGCGTTAGTAGTTCAATGCGTAAAAATTTACGCATTGAACCAGTGACGCGTAAAAATGTATGTGTTAATGTTCCTGCACTAGCGGGAATGCGTAAAAATGTACGCAATGCGACCCGCCGACCTCCGAGGTCGGCAAGCTGCCAGCGGGGGACTGGAGCAGCAGTGAGTGACTACGAGAGCACAGGATGGCTGCATGGGGCTGGTAGAAGCCCCAGGTAAGTGAAACTCATTTTTTTATTTTGCTTGGACCTTCCCTTTAACATCTAATTTCCCCAGGTTAAAGTGTATTTTAGTACATACATGAAAAGACTTCCCTAACATCCAATTTCCCCAGGTTAAAGTGTATTTTAGCACATACATGAAAAGACTTCCCTAGTCCAAGTTACAGGTGACAAACACATTGTTGACAGTATTTCCTAGCCGATCAAAGGTAGGGATACGGCTGCTATTGGCCTGAATAGCCATCTCCTAATTAGAGGCTAGGTAGACAGTCCCTAATTGCAGAGATTTCCCATCTCCCAATTAGGAGCAGACAATAGCCCTTGAATGCAGGGTCAATTTACATGATATAACGAACTCCAGGAAGCTGCCAGCCTTCAAAGCCAGACTGGCTAGCAGACAATCCCATATGATACAGTGGTACACAGCAGACATAAAAATGGGAAAATGAAAATATACTACTGTATTATCCTTAACAGCCTCACAACCAGCCGCTATATTCCTGACAGAGATTGAAAAAGACTTGAGACTGGGGCGGAGGTTCACCTTCCAGCAGGACAATGACCCTAAACATAAAGCCAGGGCAACAATGGAATGGTTTAAAACAAAACATATCTATGTGTTAGAATGGCCCAGTCAAAGTCCAGATCTAAATCCAATCGAGAATCTGTGGCAAGATCTGAAAAATGCTGTTCACAAATGCTGTCCATCTAATCTGACTGAGCTGGAGCTGTTTTGCAAAGAAGAATGGGCAAGGATTTCAGTCTCAAGATGTGCAAAGCTGGTAGAGACATACCCTAAAAGACTGGCAGCTGTAATTGCAGCAAAAGGTGGTTCTACAAAGTATTGATTCAGGGGGCCGAATAATTACGCACACCCCCCTTTGCAGTTATTTATTTGTAAAAAATGTTTGGTATGATGTATGATGTTCGATCCACTTCTCACATGTACACCAGATAGTATTGGTCTTTCACGTGGAATTCCAATAAAATTGATGCATGTTTGTGGCAGTAATGTGACAAAATGTGGAAAACTTCAAGGGGGCCGAATACTTTTGCAACCCACTGTATTTATTCCTGAGCTAAGTGCGAATCCCCGGTGTCCTGCCGGTTCAAGCACACACGGATCTGACTAAGGTCTGCAGCCTTCACTGAAGTGTTAGCTACAACAAACAGTGAGCAAGTGTCTGAACGGCGCTTAACCTCCCTAGCGGTATGGACAGAAATGTCCGTTCAAAAAAACATGCTGTGAACAGTATAAACATGCATACACATCAATACTCTCCTGCACTGTATACTAGACCCTTGCTTGACACATTTTGGCAAGTTACAGGGAAAAAAAAGTTTTAAAAATAAATTTTATCACTGGTTACACAAAAATCCTGGGGAAATTGAACGCTGGGAAGGTTAAGAAGCCATTGAAAGCAGGACAGCACGCCCCCAACCACTCAGCCAATCCGGATACGGAGATGGAACCCTGCGTGTCAGCTGACCAGCTGTCAGATGACACACTTCCTAAGGGCATAAGTGGTGCGATGCAAACAGCGTATGCGTCCACCCTCTTTCTCTCCCTGTGAGCGACCAGCTGACGGACCGCTGACGTCATCGCTGACAATGCCGCCGGGCGACCCGGAAGTCGCGAAGGCGCTGCTGATCGCCGCAGCGGGGGTAAGCTCCGCAGGCCTGACAGGAACATGATCTGCTCATAGAGGAAAAAAGTTTAGCCATTTCTTTAGGAAAGGGTTCTTTAAAGTATTGCCACAGGAAGTAGTTATGGAAAATTGCTGTCTGGAGTCGGAAGGATTTGATCTTCTGTATCAAGAGGGATATGTGAGTGTGCAGGTACAGTATTTTCTGGTTGAACTCGATGGACATATGTCTCTTTTCAACCCAAATAATGATGTAACCATGTAACTCCTCCTCCTCTGAGCCCACCACCTCTAATACTGCAACAGCCTGCTTGCCCCTCCCATTCCTAAAAAAGAGAGGCATGTGCAGCGAGCACCTCCTTCTCCTGCAGATATGCAACCTGCACATCAGTCCCCAGAAACACCTCTTCTTGCTCCACAGCCACCCGAAAAAAGGCTCCTGAAGCTGGGCTGAAGTCCAGTGGGTTTTGGTCCAGGGAGCTGGGGACCGTTGGGGTAGATGTCACTTGGGATTGTCAGCTTCTGCTGTTAGTAGGAGGAGGAGTAGTCATGGCGTAAGGCTGTGTGGAACTGCCCTGCTGCAATTTCAGCTCCACAACTGCCTCCACCTGCCACTCCTCCATAGCCCAAT